>NC_061113.1:158148834-158165605 GCF_002878395.1 Capsicum annuum
GACACCCAACCCAGTTGGGTGTCGAATCCCACAGGGAATACTATGATCACTAAGTATTGCGATTATTATTAGACTGTTGATCGAAGGTTCCAAGGTAAGGGGGTTTCAGTTTAGGTGCACAATAATATTATCAGTGTAACGATAAGATGATATGTGTAATAATATTTGATCACAGAAAATGACAAATTAGGGTTATGTCCACTTTGTAGCTTCTACTTCTCTATTAACTATGAGTAATAAGGATTTTATACATGCATCCACTTATAGAGAGATGTATTCTAATTCTAAATCCAAGTGTTTCTCAACCATCAAGGATTTATTCACCTTAGTTCTCTCGAATCCAAAGTGTACAACCAATCGTACGAACTCTCCAAAAGTTAATCCTGCTAAGGCATTAACGTGTAAAATAGAGGTTGGAAACCCTATTTTCTTGTCACACTCTCTTTTCCAAATAGTAACTTTTCTATCGAACAATTTATTGCTATAATGGCGCATTCCTATGTTTGCAACCACGAGAATTCATTCAAAATGAAGAGAGTAATGATATATCATAAATTCAAAAACCCATAGAAATAGAGAGTATACTACAAGGCTTCCATAACCCTAACAAATAAACTTAGCTACTCATGAATAAAATGGATATCACAATAGAAATATTCATCATATCAAAACTTAGAACAATCTTGGTGGTAAAGATGAATAGCAAAAATAAGAGGGAAAAGCATCTCTCTCTCTCCGTCCTCAAGCCAAGTCGCTTTCTCTTGTTTTCAAAATAATACAGAATGTGAATAATCCCTAAAAATTCAGCCATAAGGCTTTTAATAACATCCTTCTCTAATAAATTGCTACTGCATCCTTAACTATTTAAAAATATTGAGTTTACCCGGGAAAAAGTTCCCATACATCACATTCAGTCTAAAAGCTACTTTCCTTTTAATGTGAAGTTTCCTTTGCTGTCCACTGGTCCCCAAAGTGCTGTAATCTTCCTCATTAGTACCTAAAAAGCATGCTAATCACATAGGTCAGCTCACTTAACTAAAAATAGACTAAAAGTCTAAGAATTATGTATTTTATCCTCAAAACTTAGATAAAACATGGATAAGTTATGGTGCTTAGACGTATACATACGCCCAACATCATTCATCTTATCATATCTCCCGCTTCAGTTAATTTCCATTCGAGGACAAATGTTCCCAAAGGGGAGATATTGTAATACCCCGTATGTTTCTAAGCTAGGAGATGAACCATTTTTCCTACGTATGAAACCTCCTATCCTGTGAGTAGAATTTTAGTGCATGACTTACAATGAGTATCCTAGCAATAAGATATCTTATGATACATTAAGCATGTTCATATGAGTCACTTAAGGTAATACAAGCTAAGAGTTTTTGAATCCATCAAGTTTTAGTGTTTGATTTTGAAAGGGTCATCTTTTAACGATTATAACTCGATGTTAATGTGGTATTTCTGCATATTTCTACCTATCAAATTGTAGAAAATTGAATTAGCTTTTCAATGATACCAATTTTGCCTTAATCTAATACCCGAGCGTAAAGTTATGCCCATTTTCGTGAGAGACAGTAAGGATAGGAAATTGGTTAGGCGCCACCCAACCAAACTTAGGCGATTGGTTAGGCGCTGCCTAAGTCAGTTCCAATGCCAAAAACAGTCTGTTTTGAGTTATTTTGAGGGTAATTAAGTCTTTTAACACTCCTTACACGTCCCTAAACTTAACCCTATGAAATATGTAGCTTCTAAACACATTACAACCCTATTAACATCTCAAAGGTCATCATCCAAGAGCAGCATAGGAGAAAAACAACTAGAGTTACACAATCAAGCTTGAAGATCAAATTTCAAGGAAATTCCTCCATCAATCATCAAAAACCTCCCTTCTAAGGTATGCGTAGTGTTCATCCATGGATTCCTTTCGTCCGTGGAATTCAAGAATCAATCTTTAAAATACAAAAGCTTGGTTGATTGTGGTGATATGATCAAACCCATGTTGATGCTTGTTTGTTTTGCTATATAATAATATGCGTGAGTTGATTTATGGATCCCTTTCATCCATAAAGCTCAAAAACCCTCTTTTTCATTATAAAGTATGATTTCTATATTGTTAGGTGTTGATGATCATGTCGTTGATATTGGGTGATTCCTAAGATGGAATCTTTATATGTTTATTTTGAATTTCATGATATCATATAAGTTGGAAACATGTAAATTTGGTTGTTCATGATGTATAATTTGATGAAATCCACCTATGCCTTAAAGAATGCATGCAAGGTGTTCGATAAAATGCCTAGTATGTTAGAACTTCATATTTACATGATTTCATGATATCTAAATAACAAGTTCATGTTAGTTATACACTTTAATATGAATTTCCATGCTAATTATGTATTCTTATTGTATTGGCATAAAGCATGTATGATGATGAAGATATGAATTATGTTATGCGAATTATATCCATGCTTTTCCTACCATGTTTGAGATGTTGAATAAATACATGAAGTTTAATATCCCTAAATCATTACAATATGAACTAAATGTTACATGTTGTCGTTCCCTTATGCTTGAATGGTTTGCATGCCCTTGCTATGAATAGTATATGTTGTCTGAATGCCCATGATATTAGAATATGAGATTTATGACTTGATTATAAGCATTCCTATTCATGATAGATATTATGATGACCATGTACTTCATGAAATTCCCCACTCATGTATTATGGATTGTTATCGATGGTCGTGTACTCAAGAAATTCAAGTTG
The DNA here is from genome assembly GCF_002878395.1 of Capsicum annuum. Lineage (NCBI taxonomy): Eukaryota > Viridiplantae > Streptophyta > Magnoliopsida > Solanales > Solanaceae > Capsicum > Capsicum annuum. Next base: position 158,151,608 of record NC_061113.1, read on the forward strand.
TTTTAGTTTCCTTCCATTGAGTCCTGGGGGTACTTGTACCTAAAAAATATAGTTGGGTGCCTAGAGCCATGCCATGTTTTCACGATACTCTCAGTCAAGCCGTGATCTATAGAATTAAGTCAGTCATGTGACTCAGGAAAACTCAGAAATCTCAGTAATCTCAGTAGTCCAGTAATCTCAATAATCTCAGTGCTCAGTAACCTCAGCGACCTTAGTATTCACAGCCAATCTGAGTAATTTTAGTACTCTGAACCAGTCCTCAAAACTCAGTACATTCCGCCAGTCATTGGAATCCAGTAAACTTAGTTTAGCTCTACTAAACAATACCACTAGTATCAGTCTAGTTGATTAGTATCTGTTCAGCTAATCAGTTTAGTTTAGTTATTCAGTTCAGCTTAGTTATTCAGTTCAGTTTCCTTCAAATGGGAGTAGAAGTTAGCACCGAGTGACCCCAAGGATGGGAACTCACCAGCCAGTTCATGGTGTGATTCTTAGTAGTCATCCTTGTGTTCCAGAACTACGTAGCCAGCATACGTTGAGACATCTTAACCCGTCAGATTAGGGTTGATGAGGTAGATTAACCCATCAGTTTAGGGTTCCCACTATTCTTATTTAAGTACTTGCCAGTATAGGGTTCTCATAGCTGTCCTTACTAGTGACGCGGTATTGATACCCCTCCAGTTGGGGCAGAGATTGGACCCCAGCTTAGCTATTATGGCATATTTTTGGCATATCAGTTAGATAACTACTTCCCACAGTATCTGGCATAGATTTTAAGACTGTCAGCTATAGCTACCCAGTCTCAGTAAAGAACTCATATAGTTCTTCAGATTTCAGTATATCAGGATTATCAGATATAGTCAATTCAGAAATAGAATTGAACTCAGATAGTTTCCTTTAGATTTATGGACTGTCAGATACAGTCACTTATGCTATCAATCACAAAATTTATCAGAACTCATGCTATCAGTACTCAGCTTCAAGACTGTCAGATACAGTCAATCAGACCAGTTCTTTATAATTCGAACTGTCAGAAACAATCATTTCTTTATTAGTAATATAGTATCAGCCTACCAGTATTCAGTAATATAGTATCAGATCCATCATTTATTAGTAATTTACATATCAATATCAGTAAACTTAGTCTTTCAGAATCTCATTATCAGTACACTCATGTTGTCAGTATTCAGACTCAGTAGTCAGTATCTCCATAAGTTTAGTTACAGTTACGTAAGCATATATGTACTCTCACATTCATATCAGTCAGTAATTTTCGTGCATATAACTCTTTGCATTTAGCCTACCTCACTCGTATACTTAGTACATTCAGATGTACTGACGTATTTGTGCTATGGTGCTTTCTCTTGTATTACAGCATAGGTTCAGAGGCATGAGCTCCAAATCAGCAGTAGATTCCAGGATCAACAGTCAGATTTAGATGTGAGTCCTCATCCTTCGAGGATATGTTGATTTTATTTCTATTTCAATTTTTAATTTATTTCAGTAGTTGGAGTTAGTTGGGGACATGTCCCATCAACTCTTTAATCAGTTAAGTTAGAGGCTTTCAGACTAGATGTCAGATTAGATGTTCAGACTTTAGTATTTATGTTTTTTTTTCGTATTGTTATACCATATTTTTCAGATATGTATCAGTATTGAACCTTATGGCCTTACAGTTTATGTTTCCATATATTTTATGAGATATTATGCAGTTTACAGGTATAGATATTAGTCATGGGTTAGCTTGTGGTCCCTCGGGGTCATGAGCACCGTGTAGTATTCCAGTTCAGCGAATCGGGGTGTTACATTATCTCGTATTTTTAGGGCTAAATAGGGGTGGAAAAAGACTTAATTACCCCTTATAATGAAGGATTTTAATGCCTAAAACTGTGTCCAGTGATGCGAAGCCTGCCGCATCATGTCTATGGGAATGACTCTATGTTTGATCCATCGCGTTGAGGCCATGACGACTCACTGGAATTTGACACTAGGAGCTGGAAAAAATATTTATCTATGTGATAGTCAATGCGGCACATCGAGATCACATCGATCCTCTAATTTGAACTCCCAAACATGATTCAAACAAGGTCTGATAAATCCAAAACTTTTTTGGGGACATCTACTGACGTTCCTGATCATGAATCAACTAAAAAATTGACACTTTAAGGTCATGAGGGTCGAAAAATAGAATTTCCAACTTATGAGGCTAAAATAGATTCTAATTGTAAACACTTGGCTGAAATTTCTAAGTCTAGGACCTCTTTTCAAGATTTAACGGACTAAGTTAAGCTTAGAATTTTGTGGGGTATTATAGTTTTGGTGTCTAATACCTACCAAGTGAAAATATTTGAGTGCTATTTTTTATGTTTTGATAATAGTAAAAAATCTCAGGCATTTGTTATTCTAGTAATTTTCTTCCGACTATTTGATAATCAACTTCCAAGTAAAAAGTTGTGGTAGTTTTACTAGAAATAGTCCTAATAAAAAGTTAGTGAAGGGACAATCGAGTCGCTGCAGCCACAACTAGGCAGTACATAAGGATAGTTTTAATATTTTTGGTGTTTTAACTTTAAGACTTCATCCCAGCATCCTAAGGGGGTGATTTTCCATGTCCTTGGGTGAAAATAAATTGTTAAGGTAAGATCTTCCATCATCTTCTTTGTGTTTCAATTGTGTAACATTTTACTTTCATTAAAATGATCTTTAATGGTGAAATCTTAGGAATTAGAATTCTAAGTTCATGAGATTTTGGAAAAAATCCATAGGTTAGGTTAATATCACCTAAAATTGCTTATATATTGTTAATTTACAATTCTTTACATGAATTAGCGATTCAAAAACATGAAATTGATGGTTTATGGTCTTTGATTCCTTAAAACTAGAATCTTTATCTTTAAAATTCCATTAATGGAGATAGGTTGAATATGATTGAACTAGTTAATGGTTAATTGATCTTGGGTAATGTTTTGGACTATGAATAAGATTAGAATAACTTCATTGAATACCCAAAGTATTTATTCAATGATTTATTAATGAATTACTTCTACAATTGTTGATTTCTAGAGGATTGGCCTAATGGAGGTATGAATGAATGAAAAGAGCAACCTTGATGTGACTTTCTTATTCCAAGGTAGGTTATAGATTAATGTATCATGTACTTGTATTAGCTAACTGTAATAACTTTAATGGATAGGAGATTTCATGTGTAGCGCTATGGGCATAGAGTTTGAATGGGTATAAACATGGAATAAATATAATAATGATATAATTAAGTGTTGTACTTTTATGTGTAGATCCCTTGATGGTTGTTTGTATTTCTATGACTTACTTAAGGGTTTACAAGTTTAATAGATGAATTTTGACTATAATAGATGAATTCGTTGAACTTATAATCTATACAACTTGTCTTTAATACCTTAAAAATATTGAATCAAATTTATGTATATTTGGAGTATGAGATATTCTTACTGGAAGATAGTTAGGAGAATTGATCCTGATAAGTGATTTTGATGTTATTTGATAACCTAAAGTCAAGTTTCGCTAAGTTCTAGGAATTACAATATGGAAAGGTGTATGACTCTTGCTAGAATTGTAAGATCAATAGAGCCGAGTGGCTGAATAATTAACTAAAGAAGATGGTGTCTAGAACTTAGTGATGACTTGCATGTAAGGGTTACTTGTTAATGATTGAATTTACTACTTTTTATTGGAGTAAAATAAGGATAAATTGGTGAATTACATAGCTATATTTAATTATAATATAGAATGGATACTTGATTTATTGGTCTTCTGACGTGTTTGTGATTGATGATTATGTTTGATCATGCTCATTGAATAAAGGGTGATTTGGCCTTCGAGCATACTTGTGATTTCAAGTGTTAGTGAATATTCATTGTTTACCTAGAATGATGTATATTTTAACTATTGAATATAAGTCAGGAAATTGATAACTATAATGAGATTGGTAATGAAGGACCTTCTTTTGATATACATGTGTGATTGATTCATCTTATTTTGTTATTGTACTTGTTTATATAATTGTTTATTATGGTGAGTTTAACCGAAGACATTTAAATAATAGTTGTATAATACTATATCTGGGATAAGGGTTGTAAGCACTAGCTGTTTAAGATCGAGCATCATGCTAATTCTAATATTTGGATCGAGTACCATAATGGTACTGATACATGGATTGAGATTATCATTGTCGATCATAACTAAGGTTGTCGTTAATCCATGTATACATTTCATCATATGGATAGTTTGATGTTCCTTCAATCAACTAAATTACGAAGATAATATATTATGGTACCTTGTGTGGGATCGATTATTTGATGAGATATTATAGTTCCTTGAATGAGCAAATTATGTTGATGGTGGTGATTGTCCATTCTAGTACAATGTTAATATAAGGTGTATCCTGGATTATGTATAAATGTTATTCTTCAGTATGTATAACTATATACATGATGTATATTGTAGTGTCCCTTTTTGTAAAGTTATTGATATTATTAATTGTATAGGTTATTATAGCCTAATGGTTAATGAAAGTATAATAGGGATCAAGGGTTGTCACAAAAAAAGGATTATTGTGTGTGTGTACGAGAGAGAGAGAAAGGTGTTTAGGGTTATTATAATAAGGTGAGTACATAAGAGATATGGTGTAAAGCCCCAAAAAATCAAAGTTGGGGCGAGGTCCATAATTCAAGTACATGTAGGGTAAATCATCAAGTTTTAACAACATAAGAAGGCATTTGACCATATTCCAAGGCCATAAGATCCCCCTATCCCTTAACCAAGACAAAACCTCCCTTATTAGTGAGATCATAAGAGATATGATGTAACACCACGGAAAATCAAAGTTGGGGTGAGATCCATGCTTCAAGTACATGTAGGGTAAATCATCAAGTTTTAAAAACATGATAAGGCATTTAACTATGTACCAAGGCCATAAGATCCCCCTATCCCTTAACCAAGCCAAAACCACCCTTATCGATTGAACATAAAAGTGTTATTAGCTACAAACGAGTATAACTTCTAGATTCAAAATCATGTTTGAGGCTCAAACCAAAAAAATCATAGATATTTGAATTATCTTTCCAATGGATCTAGTTTTTCCTTAATCTAGCATAAGAATGAAAAGTTACGGCCTTTTCAGTAAAGCACTACTCTATAATAAGATAACACAGGCCAAACCACGATAGTGGTTACATTGTACAATTGCTCAATGGTCTCTTCTGATTGAGACTACCCCAACATTTGCAAGTTGAAAAAGTTTAGCCTCATGCCACATTAGGTAACCATGATCGTGCTTTAAAACCATGATCTCCTATCACGATTGTGAGTCTCTTAAATTCCTTTGATATAACCAGAAAACATTTGAACCGAGGTACAACAATAGGTAGATCACGTGATTATGCCAAGTCTCCACTGATCATGTTCACGGAGATCTCATCTAGCTTGCAACCATGATTTGAACTCATGGTTGTAGGTTGGTCCAATGATTGTGGAAAGGTTTCGTACATCCCTCTCCCCTCCCTTCGTAATGTCCAGTTACTAAATTTTAAGGAGCATATTAGTCTTTTCTAACTCTTTTAACATTGAAACTATGTTGTTTTTGAAATCTCAAGGGTTATTAGTATGGTTTATATGACCTTAATTTCTCATTACTTAAGACAACATTTGATACTTAATTTAAGAAGAGATAAAAGACAATTCTGTATTCCTAAGGTAGAGCTAGGGTTCATCTTTTTCATGAATCCAACTCGAGAAAATTCTTAAGTGTTCTCATCTTCAGGTATGTGGGATTTCACCAATGGGTTCTATTTCACCCATTGAGTCTCAAAGTTAACCCAAATTTCTTGTTCAGTTTTTTTTCACAATGTAATATTTATAGATATTGGTCAATTCATCGATATCTTATACTTTTGGTGTCATTGAGTTACAATCCGCATTTTAGAATGAATTCTAGTGTTACTACTTGAACATGCTCCCACACCCTAGTTATATTGTAAATTCTATGTTTATTGTATGTGAAACATTGAAGTCCGTTAATTCATTTAGTTTATAAAATTGATATTATTGTTGCATTCTTTAGAGATGGCAGGTTATGAACACCCAATAACCTAGGATTTCATGCACATACTTTTGGATGCTATATTCCCTAGTTCACATGTTTTTAATGCTTTCAGATAGCATAGTTATTTGAGTCATAAGATTATTACCATCAGTGAGCATTGCAGTTATTAGTGTCATTAAGTTAAGAGTATTACTTAACACCAAGAGAACATAGGGAAGAAGGCTCACCTATTAGTTAGTGTAAGACCTTTAATAAAAGTCCCTAATCACAGACTATAACACCATTGTAGGTTCTAAAGGGTCACCTCTCAGATCAGGATTGACACGGTAGTCATTTTGGATATCAGTTTTGTTGATTGACAACAATTAGAGTTCATATCCTTGGCAAGGTATTTAATACCATTAAAGCTAGTGTTATATATTGGACCTCAATTAGCTCAGATTAAGGTATGTCGGTTATTAGTAACTCCACAGTCCACAATTTACAGTTCAGATTTCATATTCTTGCATGACCTTGTATTGTGTTATTCAGTAAATTTCATATGTTTATTACATGGTCTTGAACTATTCACCATATTACCATGTTTAACTTATATTAATTATTTTACACTCTTGCATACTCAGTATATTAAAAGTACTGAACGCAAACTATATTTTCCCCTATATTATCTTTTAATAGATATCTTGACATTCCATATTCAAATAACAACTAGTACAATCTCTTCCTTTAATAGAAATAAAAGTTTTTGTGAGTCCTGATCGTACAAAGACTAAAGTCAGCATTTACTTTCATTTTGTCTATGTCGTTTCTAGTTTTTAGACAATTAATGTTAGTTGGGTGCTTGTCCTAGCAACTTGTTTTAGTAGAGAATTCTCAAAGTTGTTTAGTGATGATTTGATTCCATTAAATAATTAATATATTATTCATTTCATCTTCTGCATAAGTGTTTTATCTGTTATTATGTATATTCTGAGTGTTTTGCTAGGCTATGGGTTAGCTTGAAGCCACACTAAATCTGGACGACACTTGTAAAGTGGGTCTTAAAATAGTTTTGGTCACACTTTTAAGATGTAGCCTTAAATTTTAGATTTAAGACACAATAATTTAGGCAATGCTTGTAAAGTATGCTCTTTCATGTAATAGACTACATTTTATAAGTGTTGTCACATCATAATATAATTGGCAATGCCTTTTACAAATATGGTTACACTTTTAGAATGTGCCTATTTTTATTATTTCACAACAATAATTAATTTATAAGTGTCGCCTTACAACTTTTTATAAAATTTAACAGTTCCTCCAATATTTTTAACACTAAAATTATATTCCCTCCAATATAGTTTATTCCTTCCTATTTCTAATTATCCAAAAAATAATAAGCATAAGACATTGAGGTAAAATGTTGCTTAGGGTTTATCTCATCAGCGAATTAGATAAATTGGGGAATTGAAGAAGAAATTACTTTTATCACTTCTAGAAAATCTCATCCGTCATCACTTCCTCTAAATCTAAGAGGTGATTTCCTCCAAGAGTATAGTATATGCTAATTTCTATAAGTTCTCTCATCGGTGAATTAGAGGAATTGAGGTACTTTTATCACTTCCACAAAATCCAAGAGGCGATTTCTTCCTAGAGGATTGTATACATGTTTCTGTAAATTCTCTTCGTAGTCAGGTGATTTTTTATGGTTAATTATAGATACTGCCTAGTTGCATAGTTTTAAGAAAATATTAATAGATGTGATAGTGAGTAATGTTAATAATCATCAATGAAGGCTTTGAAAGAGTTAATGGGAGCATTTTTACTTTTTAATTTATTTTTGGCATTTGATATTATGAGTTCTACGCTTGTTAAAGTTGTAACCTTTTAAGCTGGTGGAGATTGTTTTTGAGATGATACTTGTCTTCTTTTGCTGATTTTAAAGTTTATTTGATGATAATCCCATATGAATTGAAAAAGATGGAAAATCTTATAATAAGTCACAACTCTATATGAAGATGTTCTTTGATTAGATTAGTTGGTTAAAATATCTTGTTCAAGATGTAACTTTTGAAACTAGGTGCCATCCTATACAAGATGAAAAAGTATGATCAACGTTAGGACCCAGTTTTGTTTTCTAATATGCATTTAAGTAGATTTGATTTGGGTTCTCAAGTTTTTGTATCTTAATGTCCATCATAAAAAAAAATATTTTTATGCTTTAAAAGCTATGATTTGATTTAGTGGGGAGCTGAGCTCTTAATTTAATAATTTTAAACATGAGAAATTCGGTTCCTCATAACTATACTTAAAAAATATTTCGTAGTTATCTGTCCATCATAGCTGAGTATGAGCTACTACAGAGGGAGAGCATAAGTTTTCTTAGTGGTGAGCTTAAAGCTTTTACCAAGTATTCCAAATAATGTAATGTGATTAAAGATGGTGTCTTATGCAAGATATTCAAAGCCAAGAACTACCTAGAGAATGTTGGAATTATGTGCCAAGATCTCAAATTGATACCATTGTTCTAAAACAAAAGGTTCTATAAAAAACTACAAGGGGTTCTGCCTAAAGTAGCATGGAGGAGTATGTATTATTTGTCAAAATTATAATTGTCCCAACTAGTGCTTTATTCCATAAAATAAGAACTGCTATATAGTGTTCAAAAACTTATCAGACTTGTCACTTGCAACCATCTCTTCTTTTGCTTGCCCCTTGCAGTACATGGAAAAAACTACTAGTTTGTCAAGGAGTTAGTAGACACAACAAAGGCTGGTAGAAAGATCTACAATGGTCTCAAATATGTAAAAAAAAGAAAGTAGCATTGGATCAGAGCGACAGTATATAAAACTGCTCTTACCTTGCTGAGGAAAAAAACTTTATTAGTACATGGAAAAAACCAATGTGAACATTTAAGGCACAATAGGTATTAAGTTAGTGACACAATTTATTAGTTTCTGTACTCTCTATTTTTACTTTTTGTGGGCTCATTGGCAGACCGAAACATCCACAATAGGTACTAAGTCACATCCACAATAGGTACTAATAAAGTGACATCATAACCAGAATAAGTTGTGCATATAATGCAGTAGTATCACAAATTTGGCAATATAAATTATTTGATCAAGCTGCATCTTTTAATCAGTATATGTCTTTTATACTTGAATGCTCCTCTATATTTGTTCTAGCTGCCAGTTGAATTTAGACCTATCTTTAAATAACTACATCTCTGATAGAGCGTCTTTCCTATGCAATTCAATTAAGAAATCAGCCAGATATCAGTGGGGAATTCATTATTCCATAATTGTTTTTTATCTAGTTGTTCTATTTTCAGATAGATAGTTCATGCATTTGTATTTCTGTTCATATGACTCTCTAAATTTGAAGTAGATTTTAGTTATGGTTTGATTCTTTTATCCTTGAACCTCAATGCTATGTTATTGTGTTTTATCTTTTGGTCTTGAAAGTAATGGAGGAATATAAATGATGCCATAGAAAATGGTGATAGCATTACGTCCAGTGCATAAGGAGGACACAAGTAGAGTAGCTTAACAACATCTACAAAAATTTCTATTATTAGCTGGAGTGGTCATTTCTCTAGAAGATCTATTCATTAGGACCTTTTTCCATATAAAAAACAAAAACAATGAATGAAATATGGGTAAAAAGGACTCATTTTAACTTTCATATAATTTGACACAAAGTTGATTTCACAAACATTTTCCATATTATAAACATGTTTTCAAGTGATAATTAGGCAAATTAAAATGTCTATATAGCGATACATAATTTAAAGTTACCTAGGTATTTAGCCTATTTGGAAACATTATTTAATAACTGGTTAATGGTTTTAGCTTCTTTGCTTATCTGTGATTGAAAGACAAACTATTTCCATTCGATAAAGAGGAAGCTATATGCAGTTGATCAACTTCAACAGGAATAGTGTAAAACCAAGGAATTCAAGCCTTAAAGATTCATTATACTTGACATTTGATCTTCTTACTTTTAAAAAAATTCTATTTTTCAATTTCTTTTTTACTCTGTCATAACATATTAATGTCGTTTTTAATTATTTGATATAATTTGTAACCTGGGACAAAAGAAAATAATGAGAAGCCATCAAATGCTAAAATTTTTATTGCAACTCGTACAAAGATGGGGAAAGAAGTTTAGGCAAATATCTAAATTACGATAGTAAGTCATATTTCTTGGGTTATACTAGAAAGCTTTACTTCTTTGATATGGTAATTGAACTTGTCTACAAATATGAATGTGTTCATATCTAGAAATGTGTTCATATCTGCTAAAGTGACTGAAATGGTATTGATATTTGATGGGAGGGAAAGGAGTTTGTGATGAAGTTGTATTGATTGGTGATTGTTGAGTTCTTTTGAGGAATGGGAATTGAATTAAAAACTATTAAGAAGTATTACACTTGGTCGAATAATCATATTGTTTAGGGGTGGGCATAAATACCAATAAACCAAAATACCAAACCAAAATGAATTATTTTGTTTTTTCGATCTTCCAATTTGATTTTGGTTTATTTTTTTATAAATTTATTTTTTCTTTTTCTTCATGTGTGATTAGTGACTACTGATGTTTCTATGTATATGTGTGAGATTCTTGGTGATATAAGTAGTCAAAGCAATGTTACAGCTTGGGTATTTCACTAGTTCACCTCCTAATTTATCAAATTGTTCTTTTTTTCTTCATTTTCTTAATTATTCGTGTTTTACGCTTTCTTCTATTGCTGGCTACTTGACTGATTAATTTTGTAATGGCAATGGCTACTCTTCTTCTTTTATAACATTTGTAATGCAATTTTTCTCCAGTTGGTTGTAACGTAACATACGGTTGGAAACATGTCCTTTTTTGTGATGGAGGTCTATGTATAATCTTCTATTGTCTTTCTTGAGTACTATAATTAGGAGCCTTCCTTGCAATGATAGTTGTACTGATGATGTCACAATTTTATGATGTTGCTAAGCTGTCACAATTTTATGATGTTGCTAAGTTTTTGTCCCAATGTATTCTGTTAATCTTGTCTACAATTTTATTTGTCACATATGTTAGTGGTAACTAGAAGGTACTGTCTTGGATGCCCTATTTCCTAATCACAATTCTTTGGGTGTTTATTTGGATGCTATATTACTAAGGACACCTAGTTTCTTTAAATTCTACAATTATCTTGCTGAGGAAAAAAACTTTCTAGATGTTCTTATACTGGAGACAATGCAATTAGGAAGTTATATGGAAACAGATTTGGACTAAAATTAAGCATGTTTAGTATGGGCTCAAAAAACTGAAATATAAGAAGTATAATAGGGTGGAAAGAAAAGTAGAGACTGCTCGGGCTTAGTTACAACATATTCAGGACCAGCTAAGGAATCACACTAGATTTCCTATTCTATTACATGAAGAGAGAGAAGCTTAGCAACAACTAGAGTAGTGGTTAAGAATTAGAGCAGCAACCAGACTTCAATCTGCAACTGAAGTAGAACAAAGTTTATCGTCTTTTACAAAGAGATATTGGGAGCTATTACGCATACACTCCAAGTGGCTTTACCTAGCATCATGTAGAAAGGACTAAAAATGACAAGCAACCAAAAACTTAAATTAATTAAGCTAGTTACTTGAGAGGAAATTAGGGAAGGTCTGCAAAGTATAGCTGATAATAAAGCACCCGGTAAAGATGGGTATAGCGCATTTTTCTATAGAGTCGGGGTCAAAATGTACCACTAAAATGGGTTTTCAAGAATAAGGGTAAAATCTGAATTTTTATTAAACCATAACTTACTTGGAACAAACTCAGAAAAAACTAAAACATACGACTACAATCTACGGTTAAAAGAAAGCCAATGATACCCATATTGAGTATTTTTTAGTCAGGGTCAAAATTGACCCTCGAAATAGGTTTTTGAAAAGAAAGGGCAAAATTGAATTTTTCTTTCATACATATATTACCCATGATTAGAGAAAGTCATAGAGGAAAACACAAGTGGAAAAGAGTTAAAAACGAGGTTTTAAATTAAGAAAAATCCATTTTAGGCCTTCTAGGCCAAAATCTTCAAATTCCACTTTTGAAATAACGAAATTACGAGTTCTAGAAGACAAGATTTGAAGTAAAATAATTCAAATACTGATTTGGGGCTTACCAAAGCTTGAAGACAGGAGGAATCGACCAAAATTCTCTCAATATGAAGCTCAAAGTCCCAAAAATGGAAGAAAAAGTGAGAAAGGACGTTCCAGTGAGGATTGCTAAAGCGATCATAACTTTAGCACAAGTCTACCACTAAAGTCATCCGAAGCTAAACGTGTTGACCACTAAAGTGGTCCATATACTGCTGAAGCAAAGGTCACTAAAGCAGTCAAGGCACTCTTTAGTAGTACCTAGCTACCAATTGGGCTACGCTTTAGCAACACTTGGGACACTAAAAAAGTCATCGCTTTAGCAGTCCTATGGCCAGTAAAGCAATTGCACTAGATAACTGTTTCCCTAACCACTTTGCTAAATGCAAAATTGTGGATCAAGCCTTCAAGATTTGTTTATAATCATGTCCAGATAAATGAAATATGCTAATATACTAAATTTGACGTTGGTGACATCAGATTTTGAAATGAGATTGTTCGCACAAAATTAACCCCGAACCCAATTTCATAATTTTCAAAATTGAGGGGTAAAATGAGCTCAAAAATCCACACCAATCATACTAAAACAAATCAGTCCACCAAGATCCCAAAAAAGTCCACAAAACGTGAGACAAACAAGCAACACAAACGGATACAAGATAACAAACACAAAAACACACGGATTTACAAAATAATGAAAGGATAGATAGTGAGACCAAGATAATTACAAGATTAAGAACCAAGTATATTTCAACATTAACCCCTAATGAATGTAATAATCAAAACCACACTCTTATGGTGACCGGCAAGGTAATAGACTCACCTCAAGATCCACTTTCGAAGCAAAGAACAATATTGGTTTTTCGAAGACCTATACTGAGGATGACTTTTCCAAGTGCTAACTAAGACTATACTAAGGTGGTCTACTCTCAAGAGAGAGGATTTCAAGTGTTTCAATCTTTCATCTTTCATCAACTAACTAGCAAATGAACTAATAGAACTTATTTATAGTCTAACTTATTACATAAAAAAATGATCACAATACCCTTAATGAAAAGGGGTGGTTATGGAGTGTTACTTGGACAAGGATAAGTAACCAAAATATCTTTATAGAAGGTCCAAAACTGTGAGTCCTCAATCTTCAATGGTCCAAGCAATCTTTCACACTTGGGATTGCTCTTTGGTGTACTCAAATTGGCCCCTCCATGTAGGATCTCGTTTTCTTAATGTGACCAACGCTTGATGCCCCACATACTAACTTCGAATGATGTCATTGAAAGCTAAGGAGGCCATATGAATTGTATCATCCTCCCCTTCTTGAAAAGGATCCGAAATCAAATCCAAACCTTCCAAAACCAAAGAAAGGACACACAAATACAATATCCTCATGGCATGAGGGTTAGGGTAAGAATGACTAATCACCTCATCATGCCAATGTCGCACATATTTAGAATATAACCAAGGATCCTTTGAACTAAATATTACATAATTAACGAAAAATACACATAGGATTTGGCTATAGAATTCACCTAAAATGATACTTTGCTTGTCATGTAAACCAAGCAACAAGTTGGGTGCACCATCATCACCAATTCTATATTTTGTACTGGGGTCTAGTGGCCATAGATATGGGTCTAGGGGCCATAGACATGGGTCTAGACAAAACTCCCCTTTCTCGTGGTGTCCACCCAAAATAAACGGCATACTCTCTACAATAGCATACATATTATTAAAGCAAATTGAAAATGGAGAATGGTATCGCTCAAGTCGACTTCTACTAAGGTGCCCTCATGTGTGTACTCACTACT